>NW_022095787.1:0-45000 GCF_006542625.1 Nomascus leucogenys | reverse complement strand
TTTTAAATTCTCACAGGCAAGCATTACTCTTTGCTGCCTTTTAGTAAAGGTTAGTTTTAACCAAATTGAAGAAGATCGAATGGATTTTCAGGCTCATAATCGTTCAGTGCAACATCTCATAGCTTCTACTAGTTTTCAGTATAACTGAAATAACTGAGCGTCAATACTCCATGGAGGGTGCTCCGCTTGCTAAGGCTCCCTCCTCTGGGCTGGGCCTTCTACACCATGGGTGTCCTGCCGCAGCTGGAGCTAGAATTTGGATTGACCTCTGTGGGTCTTCCTAGCACACAATAGGTGCCCAGTTGGCATGGCCAGAATCAAGCTCCTCCCTCTCCCCATTTATTTCTCCATTTGTCCCTTTTTGGGAATGGAGAGTATTGCAACTGAGTTCAGCTCATGGCTGAAGTTCAAATCTCAGCTGATACTTGGTGCATGCTGACTTTTTTGAGAAGAACTTGGGAGAATAAAACACTATAAAGGCCCTGGCCAGGCACGGTGACTCATGCCTGTATTCCTGGCATATTGATTGGCTGAGGAGATAGAATTGCTTGAGGCCAGGAATTTGATACCAGCCTTATCGACATATTGAGACCCCATTTTTACAAAAAACTTGAAGCATTTAAAAAATTTAGCCAGGTGTGATAGTTCTAAACTGTAGTCTCAGCTATGTTGGAGATTGAGGCAGAGGATCACTTGAGCCAGGAGTTCTAGGCTGCAGTGAGCTATGATCATGCTACTGCACTCCAACCTAGGCAACCAAGCAAGATGTTTCAAAAATAAAATCTTTTATGATCCTTCACCCCTATAATCTCTCCAGAACTTGTGCACTGTGTAGCAGAAAGAATCAAACTCCACCCCTGGGTGAAGTGGAGTTTCTTCCCAGTAGAGGGTCTCACCAAGGCGCCAGGACTGGCACTTTAGGTGGAGGCTTGCCTTCCAACCTCTGAATAATAATGGACACTAAAATTGAGAAGTTTTCCAGAGGCCGGCTTCCTGAAAGGAGCATCCAATCAGAAGACAAGATGAGGTCAGTAGCGAAGGTGACCCAGGCTGAGTGGGGAAATCCACCAGCACTTCTGAAGACTGAGCTAGGGAAGGGTTTCCCTGATGTTCACTCCTTCTGCCCTCCATAAATTCCTCTACTTTTCCCAAACTTCCCTCTGACATCCTCCAAACTTTCTATCTTCCCAGGGCTTTCTTGACAGGGAGTCTAATGAAGTAAAAGCTTTAAAATTGCTTCGATTTTAAAAATAATTTTATTGATTCTTAAAATGTACTGACACAAAATTAGAATATCAATTCTTAAAATGTTTAAAAAGTAAATTAAGTGTAAGTTTACATTTAATTAACTTATTTGTTTCCTAATTGAAATACAAAAATAAATTTTTGAAACAAGGTCTTGCTCGGTCACCCAGACTGGAGTGCAGTGGTGAGATCTTGGGTTATTGCAACCTCCACCTCCTAGGTTCAAGCGATTCTCATGCGTCAGCCTCCCAAGTAGCTGGGACTAAAAGCACACACCACCAAGTGGCTAATTTTTGTGTTTTTAGTAGATATGAGGTTTTGCCATGGTGCCCATACTGGTCTCAAACTCCTGGTCTCAAGTGATTCACCCGCCTCAGCCTCCCAAAGTGCTGGGACTACAGGTTTGAGTCACCGAACCTGACCTTAAATTTTTTTAAAATTATAGGTAAATTTAAATTACTCAAAAATAGCCAGAATTAACCATTGAATATCCTGAATCTTTTTCTCATGCATAAGCCTTTCTAATCTTTCTATTCAAATTTAGGATTTTATTCAGTTCAAGTGTTTTAAAACCTGCTTTTTTCCTTCAAAGAAATGCAGACCATCTCACAGGCCAATGGGCATCACGGACTTTCTGATGCTTAGTGGCTGCCTGGTTGTTTATCTATGACCTCCCATAATGTACTTAAGTAACACCCTCTTGATGATGGGGTTAAGTTTTTGAAATTACCTTGTCTTCTCTGAAGCACTACGTGGAAAATATTAGATCTTGAAAGAAACATATAGACCCATACCACACCCTTCCTTTGAACTTCTCTGCTGCTTATTTAAAGAGATATTTATTCCTGACTAAAGTCCTACATTACTCTCCCTATAGAACTTTTGGAAACTATAAAAGTACAAGAGAATCGATAAAGCAATTCAATTTCTCACAGGATCCTGATTCCTATTAGAAAATCCTTAATTCCTATAATCTGGCATATTTCCTCTCAGTCATTTTTCTACACATTTTAAATTTTGAGCTCTAATGTATAAGTTTGGTTATACTTTTTAATGTGTGCCTTTAATTAATATGTTTAATGGTATATCATCTCATAAGCACTTCTCCATGTAATAAAAAATTTTTCTGTACACCCATTTTTAATACATATCTGTAGCTTCAAAGAAGAGGCATACCTTGTTTACTCTTCTAATCTCCTATTATTGGAAAATTTTGCTTTTCCAATTCTTTGAGAGAATAAACTGGTTAGGGTTAGTATTTTGGTCCCCATTTAAATTTTCTAATACTTGACTTTCTATAAGTGGCTAAGTGACTATTACAAGGAGAAGAGCCCTCCTGCAGGGGTGTGCCCTGGGCTTGAGGCCTCCCTGCAAAGTGCCTTCCTTGTGGCAGGTCCCCATGTGTCTTTCTAAGATCAGCACAGTCAGTCTGAGCGTGATTGGAATTCTGCAGCTGTGACCCCTCTCGAATCTTCCTTGAATTCAAGTGCAACAAATCTCCTCCATGGTGGACACCAGGAAGTAGGCTGTAGAGCATTCTGTGACCCTGAAGAATGACACGATGTTCTTGATGAAGAGGGTAGTTATTCCTGAAGGAGAAATAATGTTTTCTCAACAGCATTAGTGGATAACGAGTCTATTCAATGACTGGGTCATGGAAAACCCTGTTCTCTACAGGTTGATGCTACATTCCAGGCAAACCCACACGCTCGGTGTATGCCAGAGGCTTCAGAAACACAAAGGAGCTCATACAAGATGGGTGCCAGGTAGCAATGAAGCCTCAAGAACTTCCACTGGAACAGAAGATAATAACTTACTCTGAAGAATTGTTTGCATCTCCCTGCCGATCCCCTAGCTACTGAGTGCAACTATGCAACTCAATTGCATGCAACTATAAATATAGCTACAACTGTGAAAAGAGTTGAGATTCTAAACCACAAATACAGACAACTACGAATATAGATGAGATGAAAAACTGTAAACCTTCTTAAGGGTGTACAACATGTAACAACGGCTCCCATTAGCTCATGTTTAGGTACCAAGGAAACAATAGCAGGAATGTTTTATGTTCACATTCCAAACAAAACCTATTATCATTCATCATCAGTTCATTTAGTCCTATTTTACTCATATTTGTTTTACTCTATCTTATAAGCACATATGCTTCTCTGCTAGAATTAGTCCACTGATAGTGTCTCAAAGTTATGTAAGTCATTCTATCCGAAGCCTTTTTTAAGAGTACGTGGCGCAGTTATTTCTGTGGGTCTCTGAGACTTTCTTATTTTGTTGAAGACAAAGCTCTGTGGCCTGGAACTGATTTGCAAGCACTTTTAGAAAAATAGCGGAGTACAACCAAAAGTATATACTAATGAAAAAGTAAGCCATGCTTTCAAGGATGTAGTTAGTTGATACACTAAAATGTTCTTTTATATAATGCAAACAGCACCAACACTTTAAAAAATAGAATTATATTATGCACAGCGAGGGCACTGGCAATTATTTAAAAAAAATTTAAATAATTTCTAGATTATTTATGTTAATAACAATTATGTAAAAAATTTAACCTAGGGGAAGCTAAGCATATGTCTGATTATTTAATATAACAAGATGCAAAATAGGTAAATTTCCATTTATGATAGTAGGACATAAAGAGTTTGTTCTGATACAAATATGAAACATAAAATGTAAGTAAGAAATAGAAAAAAATGACCTGTGTATGTTGATTATTTATATATGTGTATGTTACTATGCAAAATTATATATTTTTAGTAACTTAGATTATGTAAACATGCATTATATTTTAGGCAGCAGCAAATATTAACACATTTTTTAATGTGCAGCTTAAATAAGGGTTGATGATTACAATTTATTAATATTAGCTACTTAAACGTTGTGCAAAAAGAAATACTAAAAATATTTTGTATTAACTTTGAAAATTTTAAACTCTTTTCTACAGGAGTTTTTAAATTACAGATAATAAAATAGAAAGTTTATAAAAATAAAATGCTACTGAGAAATAGTTGGATTTTGAGTCATTATTTTTTCTGAACATTAGTACTTGGAGCTTCACCGTTAATTCCAGTAGGCTACACAAATTTTTTCTTCAGTAAAATGGTAAAACAGAAGGCATTCAATTTTTAAATATACGATGCAATTTTATTACCGTTTTTTCTATGTAAATGACACAAAATTCAGACCAATAAAAACAGAATTACTTTCATGAAATTTCAAGAGCTGAACTGAGCTGGGGAGAGCTAAACTGCTTGATATCAGAGTTTTAAATTAAAGCAAGAGGCCCACATCAAAGTAATAGGTAAGCCTTTTTGTCTTCCTTTCTGTGATTGTGGTAAGCAACAGGCAACATCAGATGAAGCACCGACTCCTCATTGTTCCATTTTTTCCTCATGGAAAAGCACCAGGAAAGGGTCAGATGGATCAGCACAAACATGGGGCACTGTCTCAGTGCCAAGGTGGCCCCCTCATAAAAAACAGGCCTGCAATTTTGTAGAAAAGGGGGAAGGAGAGTGTAGAGGAGAACGTATGAGCAAGATTAAAAAGAATTGAGTATTAATAGGAATGTATTAAAATTATTATCAAAGTTCCATTTCTTCTCCAGAAACAGGAATCTGAACAAAAGTTTCTGAAGAAGGACTCAACCAAAAGCCCCTCAGGAAGGTGCCCCTGAATCTAGATGCCTGGACTGGGAATGAAAATCTACATGCGAGCCTCAGTGGCCAAGATGGCTGGTATTGTTTATTTCAACCCCTCAGAGACTGCAAAGCACTGACATTTATATGCTTCTCCTAAATGCACATGTCAGCAGGAGTGTGACAACCAATGCTTTCAAAGATATAATGTGGGTATCAGAATTTCTGGCAAAAATTTGAATAATCTTATCTTTTCAACCTCAAATAACCATATATGCTGAGAAACTTCAAAGGCATGTACCTCCACAAATACTTTTCCAGGCAAGAACTAAAGAAGCACAGCTGTAGAATAAAAGTGAGGCTGGAAGTTGATGCTACCTGTGGGAATTGCTAATAACGGAAGCACAGGTTGTTAGAATTTAACATGTCTGATTGGTGAATATAATGTCATAGCAGCACAGGTGCAGGAGTATTCGGATCTGACTATTCTATCTAAAGCTAGAATCCTTACATTTTCAAAAGTTTAGAAAAATAGGTTAGAATAGTTAGTGGAGGTGATATTTCTCCTCTTTGGTTGATTTGGGAATTAACACCAATCCTCATAGTAGTTTCTGGTTCATATGTACACCATGTGTTTTAATCAGGACAATTTAGGTAAATACATTGACTTAATCACTTTCAGGTGTCTGTAAAGGGAGCATTATTAACATTACAGATAACTTTTCACTGGAATAAAATACCTCGACCCAGAATCTTCAATGGCCCCATCAATTGAGGTAGGTCATTTATAATAAAATGAAGTCTACTATTCTTTTTAAAATATACAAAGTAAAAGTAATCAAGATCAAAGTTATTCAGCAACAAAATTATAATAAAAACATGGCTGTGCCATTAGATCTTAATAAATCCCAAAATTGTATATATAGTGTAGAAATAATATAAGTAGTTATGATGTTTAAATATATTAGAGGAAAAGTTTAAAAGTAAGATCAAAATAAGGTATATTATCAAAGTAATTAGGTAAAAATTTTAAATATAAAGGATAGAATACATAGAAAAATTACATAAATGAAAAAAGAAATTATGAATTAGAAGATAGGATGAAGTGAATATTTAGAAGTCCCAATAGGGATGAAACAAATAAACAATATGAAAAATTAAAATACGTAAAAATCTAGAATAAGTCATGTAGTTTAAGTCCAAGTTTAAATAAATAAAATGGAGTCAATGTCAAATAGGGAATACAAATATATAGTTATTAAAATAATTAATTATAATAGTTTAAAGGCATACTGATCAAAAGAAAAACAATAGTTGAAAGCATAATAACAAAATGGAGAAAATCACGTAAAGCCATCTAAGATAAAATTCAAATTAATTATAAAGCAATGAAAGGAAACATATTTCTCAATATGTGAATAAGATCAAGAATTCAATAGATTATGGTCTTCAAAGTTCTGAGGGAAGAACATGTAAATTTAAAATTACATATATTTGAAAAGTTATGTTCAGGTTTGAGGACAAAATGTAACTTAATACACAAAAACAATGTAAACTGAGTATATTTACCTAGGTAAAATGCATTTAAAATTTTCTGAAAATTTAGTTTATGAAGACAAATACTCTTCCTGAGAACAAACATTGAGATAAAATAAAGGTGCAAACATCTAAATAGAGCTAAACTATATTAACACTGTGTCAAATTATACACAATGTGTGATATATCCATGTGAAGCATATTTATGGAAGAATAAAAGAAAATGTTATCCCAAGGGTTATATTAAATAAAAGAGTAAATTTGGTAATAGATGAGTAACTTATTTTATATCAGTATAATGTGTATTTAAGAGATTTCTGTCACTAAATTATTAAATATTGAGTGCAAATCCTATATACTGTTTGAACAACACTACTATTTTCTCAGCAAAGATCAGCACTGAAAGACTGTCTCCTGCAAAGCCACTGACCACAGCTTCTGGAACAACAAAAGCATTGAATTATTAATCCTGAATGTGGCCAATGAGCATGAGATGAGGAAATCTACCCAGTTCATGACCACAAAGCAACTCACCAGCAGCTGGATGGTCTGGGTAGCTTATTTCTCTGGGGAGACTCTTAGAGAGTGGCTGCTGCTATAGAGATGCTGAGACTGCCTTTTGTGCCTGGAGGAATTACCACACGTGATTTGAGGGCATCAGTGTTCCTCCAGAAGAGACATTTCTAAATGTTGCTAGTGTGAAAAACGAGCTTATGTTCACGTAGCCCCTGGGGGAAGAAAAACAGTAATAAACAAGAAAAATAATTCTTGCCCAGGTTACATTTGATTTAGGTTTAGTGGGGTAGAGCCAGTCACTGCTAATACAGAAGTTGAGCATCCATGAGAGGAAGAAAAAACAGTGTATAACTAAAATGGGTGAGTTTGAAATTCACCAACCAGTAGGTTCTGGGATTAATGGCAATGGCTTGTAGTATGCCCAAAGAGCAGGTGGGGCATGTGAAGAAGCTGCTCATTACCATGTTAAGGTAGACAGCAGGCTTCTATTTGAGGCCACTCTAGAGAACATCTTCCCAATCTGTCTGTAGAGAACAAGTTTGCCGTGGTTGGAACATCACTATGCGGATGAAGGCCAAGCTACTGATGCCCTCGTCACAGGACCTGGGCTTGCAACCAAAGAGCATGCAAAAATCCAGAAGACAGGAAGAAAGATGACATACGTTCCAATGCTATGGAATAAAAAGCAGTTTTATGGCACTATTATTTGCAGATGTGCTCTTCATCAGAAAAGTAAACGTATATCTGGAAAAACAAACAGGAGAACAAACAAAGTCTCTTCTTAGGAAATCTCTGTGATTATGTCAACCACGACCACCACTCCCCTCAGTGTTGACTATTATGGTTGCCTCAATCAGAAAGTCCTGAGTCATCCCTAGTAACCCCGTGGGCACCATCCCGCCAGCCTGCTCTTTCCTTCAATTCCCATAACCATCAAATCTGCAATGATGCCACTGAAGCCCCCTCTCTTTGTGATTTTGTTATCTTCACACTTCCTGAACAATTATAAGTGCCATGTGTCCCGGAAGTTGTTAGTTTATTTGTATGTCTTCTCTTAAATTCCACAAGATTATGGACAATGACTTATGAACATTTTATCTGCACACCTGGTACAGTGTTAGGTTAATGTTTTTCAAAAAGGTGAATGACTGGAGATAAGCAGCGAATCCATTGGTCAGTTTTTTTTCACTCCACTAATTAATATGAGGTGGAGAGAAGTTGTAATGTGTAATTGAGCACATTTTCTTCATCAAACGTTTTAATAAGAGCAGTAATCTATTTATGAGGATAGAGCACCCCTGACCTAAACACATCCCGAAAGACCACACCTCCCAATAGTGTTGCTGTGAGGATTAAGTTTCAACATAAATTTTTAAGGAAAACAAAAACAAGAAAGCCATGCCTCATGTCCCCGATTTATTTTTTCTTCCACACAAAATAGAGTCATTCCATCTACTAGTTTCTATAATTCTTAGCTCATTCCAGAATCAACGTTAAAATCTAAATTCAAAGTCTTGTCCAAACCTCATATGGATGAAATTCAAGGTATAATTAATTCTAATGCAAGTTTTTCTTTAGCTGTGAATCTATGAAATCTAACATGTTATGTGTTTTTGAAATACAATGAAAGGCAAAGGACAGACATTGCTGTTTCAAAGGGAGAAAAAGGCAAGAAGAGATAAATAACCGGTCCCAAGTGTGTTATTAAAAAAACTACAACAAGGCAGGTCATGCACGGTGTCTCATACCTGTAATCCCTGCATTTTGGGAGGCCAAGGCAGCTGCATCACTTGAGGTCAAGAGTTCAAGACAAGCCTGGCAATATAGTGAAACCCCGTCTCCACAAAAAAAAAAAAAAAAAAAATTAGCCAAGCATGGTGGCACTTACCTTTGGTCCCAGTTTCTTGGGAGGCTGAAGCAAGAAAATCACTGTAGCCTGGGGGGCAGAGGTTGCAATGAGATGAGATCACACAACTGCACTCTAGCCTGGGCAACAGAGTGAGAATCCATCTTAAAATACGTAAATAAATTTTAAAAATGGATAAAAACTGCTCAAATTTGAAAAAGAAATGGACAAAAAACCTCAATAACTTTAATAGACTTTGACTGGTATAAATTTAAAGAAAACCAAAGTGAGACAAAACATAAAACTGTTAAATATCTCATAGAAAACATTTCAAAAATTTCAAGAGAAAAAATTTAACACATTCAATTTAGTCCCATTAATACTATCAACAGATGTGTTTAAAGATGTTTTGCAGTTCAGAGTGTGGGATGATATATTCAAGTACAAAAAAAAGAAAAATTACCAACCAAGAACATTATATATGGCAAAACTCTCACTGAAACATGAAGGTGAAATTAAGATTTTTTTTCAGATAAACTAAAGCTAAAAGAGTTTATGACCACTAGGTTTGTTCTTCAAGAAATGCCAGAAAGTCCCTTAAGATTAAAAAATGGTAGTACCAAAAAAATATACAAAACTATAAAGCTCTGTTGTAAGGTAAATATATAGAGAAATATAGCATCCTGTATTATTTTGATGTTGGTAAGTAATTTTGATAATCTGTATAGTAGCCACAAAGATAATACACATAGAATATACACAAAAGAAAAAGAAATGAAAACATATTAGCACAAAAATTAATTTGACAAAAAGGAAGACAGCAAGAAAGAAAATAAATAAATAAAAGAACTACAAAAGAAACACAATACAATTAACAAAATGGCAATAGTAACTCCTTAACTGCAAATAATAACCTTATATGTAACAATGTTAAATTCTCCAATAACAGACACAAGGTCACTGAAAAAATAAAAATAGAAAATCAAATAAATTCTGTTTATAAGAGATTCACCTTTTATTTAAGAATAAACATGGACTGAAAGTGCAGGGATGGAAAATTGTATTCTATATGGTAACAAAATCATCCTAAATAGCGACCAGAATAGAACGAAGTTGGTCACATTTACATTAGATGATTAGACTTTAAGCAAAAAACTGTCATAAAGACAAACAAGGACATTATATAATAAAAGTAAATCTCCAAGAAGATATCATAATTAAAATATGCACATGTATCAGCAACTATTCCAAATATATAACACAAATAATGACAGAATTAAAAGGAGAAATAGGCTGAGTACAGTGGTTTGTAATCCCTGCATCTTGGCGGGGGCTGAGGCAGGAGGATACCTTGAGCCCAGGAGTTGAGATTAACCTGGGCAAGATAGCAACACTTCATCTGTATATAAAAAAAGAAATTATAAACAAAAATAAAGGGAGGAATGCACACAACCACCAAAATGATAGGAGACTTTAAAATAATGGAGAGGACAATCTGGCAGACCAACATGAATACGGAGGATTGAGCAAGGAGTGATTCAACCAAATCCAACAGACATATAGAAACGATCTTCTCAATAACAGACTGCACATGCTTCTGGTGCGCAAATGGAACATTCTTGAGACTATATCACAAACTGGACAACAATTCAAGAAAATTAAAATCATACAAAGTATCATTTGCAACTGAAATGGAATGGAAGTAGAAACGAATACCAGAAGAAAAATTTAAAAATTTGCAAATACATAAAATTCAAGTAACATGATCCTAAACATTATAGGTTAAAGAAGAAATCACAGTGAAAATTTCAACATAACTGGAGACAAAAAGCATAACAAAATTATTGAATGCATCTAAAGCTTGTATTCAATTGCAGTAGTAAATGTGTACATTTTAAAAAAATCTATCTAAATCAACTACTAAATGTCACCAAACATAAGTAAAGAATAAAAATTTCAGCAGTTACAAATTAATAACAATTAAAAACCATAGAAAAATCAATAAAGTTTGATTTTATTGAAAAGATTAAGAAAACTGACAAACAGATTAAAAGAAAAAAGAAGATATCTCAAATAATTAAATTCAGAAGTAAAAGAGGAGCTATTACTACTGATGCCACAAAAGTAGGAAAAGAAGAGACTATAAAAGCGTAAGTCCAAGTATATGCCAAAAAATGTGATAAGCTAAAAGAAATAGACAAATGTCTAGAAATATAGTTTATACTAAAAATAAACCATAAAAAAATCTGAATAGACATATAACTAGTAACAACAACCTCCCCTCAAAAAGCCCAGGCCTGTATCACTTCATTAAATATTTTTTTCAAAATGTTAAAGCAGGGTTAACATCAACCATTCTTAAATTACTTCAGAAAAATGAAAAAGAGAAAACAATTTCCAACTTATTTTATGAGCCCAGCATTAACACAACACCAAACCCCACAAAGACACTAAAAAGAAATACAACTACAAGCCAATTTTCCTGATGACTATTGACATAAAAATTTTCCTGGGAACATTAGAACACCAAATTCAATAACATATTGCAAGGGTTATACACCATGACCAAGAGGGAGTTATGTCTCCAATATAAGTATTGTTCAACACATGTAAATCAATCTATTTATTTATTTTTTTATTATACTTTAAGTTCTAGGGTACATTTGGACAATGTGCAGGTTTGTTACATAGGTGTACATGTGCCATGTTGTTTTGCTGCACCCATCAACTCGTCATTTACATTAGATATTTCTCTTAATGCTATCTCTCCTCCACCCCCCAGCCCCCGACAGGCCCCACTGGGTGATGTTCCCCGCCCTGTGTCCAAGTGTTCTCATTGTTCAGTTACCACCTATGAGTGAGAACATGTGGTATTTGGTTTTCTGTCCTTGAGATAGTTTGCTGAGAGTGATGGTTTCCAGCTTCATCCATGTCCCTGCAAAGGACAAAAATTCATCGTTTTTTATGCCTACATAGTATTCCATGATGTATATGTGCTGCATTTTCTTAATCCAGTCTAACATTGATGGACATTTGGGTTGGTTCCAAGTCTTTGCTACTGTGAATAGTGCTGCAATAAACATACGTGTGCCTGTGTCTTTATAGCAGCATGATTTATAATCCTTTGGGCATATACCCAGTAATGGGATTGCTGGGTCAATTGTATTTCTAGTTCTAGATCCTAGAGCAATGTCCACGCTGTCTTCCACAATGGTGGAACTAATTTACACTCCCACCAACAGTGTAAAATCCTTCCTATTTTTCCACATCCTCTCCAGCATCTGTTGTTTCCTGACTTTCAAATAATCGCCATTCTAAGTGGCGTGAGATGGTATCTCATTGTAGTTTTGATTTGCATTTCCCTGATGACCAGTGATGATGAGCATTTTTTTATTTGTCTCTTGGCTGCATAGATGTCTTTTCAGAAGTGTCTGTCCATATCCTTTGCCCACTTTTTGATGGCATTGTTTTTTTCTTGTAGATTTCTTTGAGCTTTTTGTAGATTCTGGATATTAGCCCTTTGTTAGATGGATAGATTACAAACAATATTCTCCCATTCTGTAGGTTGTCTGTTCAAGCTGATGGTAGTTTCTCTTGCTGTGCAGAAACGCTTTAGTTTAATTAGATCTGATTTATCAATTTTGGCTTTTATTGCCTTTGCTTTTGGTGTTTTAGTCATGAAGTCTTTGCCCATGCCTATGTCCTGAATGGTATTGCCTAGGTTTTATTCTAAGGTTTTTATGGTTGTAGGTCTAACATATAAGTCTTTGTTCTATCGTGAATTAATTTTTGTATAAGGTGTAAGGAAGGGATCCAGTTTCAGCTTTCTACATATGGCTAGCCAGTTTCCCCAGCACCATTTATTAAATAGAGAATCCTTTCTCCATTGCTTATTTTTGTTAGGTTTGTCAAAGATCAGATGGTTGTAGATGTGTGGTGTTATTTCTGACGGTTCTGTTCTGTTCCATTTGTCTGTATATCTGTTTTGATACCAGTACCATGCTGTTTGGTTACTATAGCCTTGTAGTATAGATTGAAGTCAGGTAGTGTGATGCCTCCAGCTTTGTTCTTTTTGCTTAGGATTGTCTTGGCTATACGGGCTCTTTTTTCGTTCCATATGAACTTTAAAGTCGTTTTTTCCAATTCTGTGAAGAAAGTCATTAGTAGCTTCATGGGGATGGCATTGAATCTATAAATTACCTAGGGCAGTATGACCATTTTCACAGTATTGATTCTTCCTATCCATGAGCATGGAATGTTCTTCCATTTGTTTGTGTCCTCTTTTATTTCACTGAGCAGTGGTTTGTACTTTTCCTCAAAGAGGTCCTTCACATCCCTTGTAAGTTGTATTCCTAGGTATTTTATTCTCTTTGTAGCAATTGTGAATGGGAGTTCACTCATGATTTGGCTCTCTGTTTTTCTGTTATTGGTGTATAGAAATGCTTGTGGTTTTTGCATATCAATTTCATATCCTGAGACTTTGCTAAAGTTGCTTATCAGCTTAAGGAGATTTTGATCTGAGACGATGAGGTTTTCTAAATATACATCACGTCATCTGCCAACAGAGACATCTTGACTTCATCTTTTCCTAATTGAGTACCTTTTTTTCTTTCTCTTGCCTGATTGCCCTTGCCAGAAGTTCCAAAACTATGTTGAATAGGAGAGGTGAGAGAGGGCATTCTTGTCTTGTGCCAGTTTTCAAAGGGAATGCTTCCAGTTTTTACCAATTTAGTATGATTTTGGCTGTGGGTTTTTCATAAATAGCTCTTATTATTTTGAGATACATTTCATCAATACATGGTTTATTGAGAGTTTTTAGCATGAAAAACTGTTGAGTTTTGTCAAAGGCCTTTTCTACATCTATGGAGATAGACAAGTGGTTTTGTTGTCGGTTCTGTTTATGTGATTATGTTTACTGATTTGTGTACATTGAACCAGCCTTGCATTCCAGGGATGAAGACTACTTGATCGTGGTGGATAAGCTTTTTGATGTGCTGCTGGATTCCATTTGCCAGTATTTTATTGAGGATTTTCACATTGATGTTTATAAGGGATGTTGGTCTAAAATTCTTTTTTTTTTTTTGTATCTCTGCCAGGCTTTGGCATCAGGATGATACTGGCCCCATAAAATGAGTTAGGGATGATTTCTTCTTTTTCTATCAATTGGAATAGTTTCAAAAGGAATGGTACCAGCTCCTTTTTGTACCTCTGGTAGGATTCCTCTGTGAAACTGACTCTACACACTGCTTTAAATGTGTCCCAGAGATTCTGGTATTTTGTGTCTTAGTTTTCATTGGTTTCAAACAACATCTTTAGTTTTGTCTTCATTTCCTTATTTACCCAGTATTCATTCAGGAGCAGGTTGTTCAGTTTCCATGTATTTGTGCCGTTTTGAGTGAATTTCTTAATCCTGAGTTCTAATTTGATTGCACTGTGATCTGAGAGACAGTTTGTTGTGATATCTGTTATTTTACATTTGCTGAGGAGTGCTTTACTTCTAATTATGTGGTCAATTTTAGAATAAGTGCGATGTGTTGCTGAGAAGAATGTGTATTCTGTTGATATGGGGTGGAGAGTACCCTAGATGTCTATTATGTCTGCTTGGTGCAGAGCTGAGTTCAAGTCCTGGATATCCTTGTTAACCTGTCTCATTGAGCTGTGTAATATTGACTGTGGGGTTTTAAAGTCTCCCATTATTATTGTGTGGGAGTGTAAGTCTGTCTGTAGGTATCTAAGGACTTACTTTATGAATCTGGGTGCTCCTTTATTGGGTGCATATATATTTAGGGTAGTTAGCTCTTCTTGTTGAATTGATCCCTTTACCATTATGTAATGGCCTTTTTTGTCTCTTTTGATATTTGTTGGTTTAAAGTCTGTTTTATAAGAGACTAGGATTGCAACCCCTGTTTTTTTTTTTTTTTTCTTTTTTTGGCTTTCTATTTGCTGGGTAGATATTCCTCCACTGCTTTATTTTGAGCCAATGTGTGTCTCTGTGCATGAGATGCATCCCCCAATACAGCACACTGATTGGTCTTGACTCTGTATGCAATTTGCCAGTCTGTGTCTTTTAATTGGGGCATTTAGCCCATTTACATTTAAGGTTAATATTGTTATGTGTGAATTTAATCCTGTCATTATGATGTTAGCTGGTGATTTTGCTCGTAAGTTGATGCAGTTTCTTCATAGCATTGATGGTCTTTACAATTTGACACATTTTTGCAGTGGCTGGTACCGGTTGTTCCTTTCCATGTTTAGTACTTCCTTCAGGAGCTCTTGTAAGGCAGGCCTGGTGGTGACAAAATCTTTCAGTATTTGCTTGTCTGTAAAGGATCTTATTTCTCCTTCACTTATAAAGCTTAGTTTGGCTGGATATGAAATTCTGGGATGAAAATTCTTTTCTTTAAGAATGTTGAATATCGGCCCCCACTCTGTTCTGGCTTGTAGGGTTTCTGCTGAGAGATCCGCTGTTAGTCTGATGGGCTTCCCCTTGTGGTTAACCTGATCTTTCTCTCTGGCTGCCCTGAACATTTTTTCCTTCATTTCAACCTTGGTGATTTTGACAATTATGTGTCTTGGGATTGCTTTTTTGAGGAGTATCTTTGTGATGTTCTCTGTATTTCCTGAATTTCAATGTTGGCCAGCCTTGCTATGCTGGGGAAGTTCTCCTGGATAATATCCTGAGGAGTGTTTTCCAACATGGGTTCTATTCTCCCTGTCACATTTAGGTATACCAAGCAAAAGTAGATTTGGTCTTTTCACATAGTCCCATATTTCTTGTAGGCTTTTTAATTTCTTTTCACTCTTTTTACTCTAAATTTTTCTTCTCACTTTATTTTATTAATTTGACCTTCAATCACTGATATCTTTTCTTCCACTTCATTGACTCAGCTATTGAAGCTTGCGCATGTGTCACAAAGTTCTTGCACCCTGGTTATCGGTTCCATCAGGTCGTTTAAAGTATTCTCTATACTGTTTATTCTAGTTAGCCATTCGTCTAACTTTTTTCAAGGTTTTTAGGTTCCTTGAGATAGGTTCCAACATACTCCTTTAGATCAGTGAAGTTTGTTATTACCGACCTTCTGAAGCCCCCTTCTGTCAACTCGTCAAAGTCATTCTCCGTCCAGCTTTGTTCCATTGCTGGTGAGAATCCGCAATCCTTCAGAGGAAAAGAGGTGCTCTGGTTTATAGGATTTTCAGCTTTTCTGCTCTCGTTTCTTCCTACCTTTGTGGTTGTATCTACCTTTGGTCCTTTTTGTTGGTAACCTACAGATGGGGTTTTGGTGTGGATGTCCTTTTTGTTTATGTTGATGCTATTCTTTTCTGTTTGTTAGTTGTCTTTTCAACAGTCAGGTCCCTCAGCTGAAGGTCTGTTGGAGTTTGCTGGAGGTACACTCCAGACCCTGTTTGCATGAGTATCACAGGAGGAGGCTGCGGATCAGCAAATATTTCAGAACAGCAAATATTTCTGCCTGATCCTTCCCCTGGAAGCTTTGTCAAAGAGGGATTCCTGCCTGTATGAGGTGTCTGTTGGCCCTTACTAGGAGGTGTCTCCCAGTTAGGCAATATGGAGTTCAGGGACACACTTGAGGAGGCAGTATGTCCATTTTCAGAGCTCAAACACCATGCCTGGAGAACCACTGCTCCCTTCAGAGCTGTCAGATGGGAGGTTTAAGACTGCAGAAGTTTCTGCTGCCTTTTATTCAGTTATGTCCTGCCCACAGAGGTGGAGTTTATAGATGAAGTAGGCCTTGCTGAGCTGTGGGTGGCTCCACCCATCTCAAGCTTCCTAGCCACTTTGTTTACCTACTCAAACCTTAAAAATGGTAGATGAACCGCCCCCTGCCCAGCTGCAGCCTCGCAGGTTGATCTCAGACTGCTGTGTTATCAGTGAGCAAGGTTCTATAGGTGTGGGACTCGCCAAACCAGACAAAGGAGAGAATTTCCTGGTCTGCCAGTTGCTAAGACTCTGGGAAAAGTGCAGTATTTTGGCAAGAGTGTCCTGGTTTTCCAGGCACAGTCTGTCATGGCTTCCTTGGAAAGGAAAAGAAAATCTCCTGATCCCAAACTAGGCATCTGACAGAAATCTATTATTCAGAATCTATATGGAACTGAAACAAATCAAAAAGCAAGCAGCCAGTAACTCCATTAAAAAATGGGCAAATGGACATGAACAGACATTTCTCAAAAGAAGACATACATACAAGCACCCAACAAGCATATGTAAAAGTGCTCATCATGATTATTTATTAGAGAAATGCAAATCAAAACCGAAATGAAATATGATTTTACAGCAATCAGAATGGCTTTTGTTGAAAAGTTAAAAGAAAACACATATTGGTGAGGTGGTAGAGAATAGAGAACACATATACACTTTCTGAAGGAATGGAAATTAGTTTAGCCACTGTGGAAAGCAAGTTGGGGATTTCTTAAAGAACTGAGAGTTGAACTACCATTCAACCCAGTAACCCCGTTACTGGGTATATACCCGAAAGAAATTAAATATCCTACCAAAGAGACATATGTTGTCATATTTTTATCACAGCAGTATTCACAATAACAAAGACATAGACAACCAAGGCGTCCATCAGTGGTGTTCTGGATACTCATGGAATACTATACAGCCATAAAAAAACCTCAAAATTATGCCATTTTAAGCAACATGGATGCATTGTTTCCAGCAAACTAATGCAAAAGCAACAAAACCAGATACCGCATGTTCTCACTAATAAGTGGGAACTAAATACTGTGTATGCATGGTCATAATACAGAGACGGAGGAGAGGCCGGGCTCAGTGGCTCACGCCTGTAATCCCAACACTTTGGGATGCCAAGGTGGGCGGATCACCCGAGGTCAGGAGCTTGAGACCAGCCTTGCCAACGTGGTGAATCCCCGCCTTTACTGAAAACACACAAGTTAGCCGGGCATGGTAGCTGCTGCCTGTAATCCCAGGTACTCGTGAGTCTGAGGCAGGAGAATCACTTGAACCTGGGGGACAGAAGTTGTAGTGAGCCAATATCGCGCCACATCACTCCAGCCTGGGCGACGGAGCAAAATTCTTTCTCAAAAACAAACAAAGAAAACAAAGAGGGAGGAGGGAGGGAATATAGATTGATAAAAACTACTGATTGGTTAGTGTACTCTCTAACTTGGTAATGAATTCATTCATTCAATTCATAAATCATTCATTCAATTCATAATTCATTTCCCCTTGAGAAAAAAATATTCACTTGTCATTAAAATCTCTCTGTATCTTACTGATTTCAGATAGAAGTTAAATTTCACCTTAATAATAGAAACAACAGAACTAGTTAAACTGACA
Organism: Nomascus leucogenys; assembly: GCF_006542625.1. Classification (NCBI taxonomy): domain Eukaryota; kingdom Metazoa; phylum Chordata; class Mammalia; order Primates; family Hylobatidae; genus Nomascus; species Nomascus leucogenys. The sequence continues at coordinate 26,890 of NW_022095787.1, read as the reverse complement.
TAAACTAATAAACGTGTGCTCAAATTTACTGAGAGAAACATGGGTACATCATGTAATAGTAACCTTCTACCAGTTTTAAGTAAGATAAATAAGGAAACAATATTAACCCTACTGCCTACCAGAAGGGGCGTGTCCCCGCTCCCAGGTGAGCCGGAAGCCTGCGCTCTGGGCCGGTTGCGCCGCGGCCTCTGGCACCTCTTGTTGGCAGCGTAGCCGCTGCAGGGACAGGGCAGGCGCTGGGGGGCGGGCAGCGGGCAGCGGGCCAGGCCCAAGCGCGTCCTTTGCCAGGGACTGGGCAGGTGCAGAGAGGGGCGGAGCGGTGCTGCCCCCGGCTGGCGAGGGAGCCTCCGACTCTGGACGGTTCGTCGCCCCTGCCACAGGAGGGCGCTGCAGGAGCTGGGTGGGGAAGCGGAGGGACGAGGGGACGCAGGCCAAGCCAGGTGGCCTCTTAGCCCTGGGTGGTGCCGGAGGGGCGGTGGGAGACCAGAGAAGTCCCGGAGCAGAAACCGGGAACTGATATCTCTGGCTGAATATTTGTCCTCTTGCTGAAGTTTGAAAGTCAGTTATTTATTAAAGTTTAATTTTATTATAAAAGTAACTACTATTAAAAATTCCCTGTAGTCATTGGAATGACAAATTTTGGTGCAGGGTCAACATAACAATCTTTTGAGTTTTTAAATATTCTAAGTATTCAAATTGCGGCCATGTTTCAAAATATATGCCATATATTTTTATGACATCCACCCCTGTGTGCCTGTGTCCTGCATCCGCCTCTGTGTCCCTGCTGGCTCAGGAAACAAGCTTCTTCCTCCTTCCGCAGACTCAGATCAGGCCGTCCTCTCTCCAGCGCCTGAGGCAGGCATGGGGCCAGCCTGTCCGCGAATAGCCCGAGAACGCCCTGCCTGTGCCTTGTGCTCGGAGTGCTGTCCTGGCTGGTGCCCCTCAGAGCCCCGAACAAAGCAGCGCGACAGGTGTGGAAGGACCCAGCACCACGCAGCGGGGAGTGGATGGATGCTCCAGGGATGTGGGGCTGCTGGCAGTCAAGAACCCTTTGCCAAATTCAATGGTATAATGTTGGATTTTTTTCCTCTATATTTTTGTGTAGGAGTTTTACAGCTTTCAGCCTTACATTTAGGTCTTTAATCCATTTTGAGTTTTTAAAAAAATATAGTATAAACTACAATTCTGACCTCTGTATTTTACATGTTGATAGCAAGGCTTCCCACCATTGTTTGTTGAAGGAGGCTGTTCCTTCTCCATAGTTTGGCCTTTGGACCCTTTTTGAAGATCATTTTGACCACATATACAAGGCTTTTGTGGAGAGGGGATCTCTCTATTACTTATTATGTCTGCATGTCTTGATTTAATACGTCTCTTTTCTGATTTTCTCCTTTTTATTTTTTGAGACAGGGTCTCTGTCATACAGGCTGGGGTGCACTGGTGCGACCATGGCTCACTGCAGCCTTGCTGTCCCAGGCTTAAACAATCCTCTCACCTCAGCATCCGGAATAGCTGAGACTACAGGTGCATGACACAATGCCTGGCTAATTTTATCTTTATTTTTATTTTTTTGTAGAGATGGAGATTCTCACTATGATGCCTAGTGTGTTTTGAACTCCTGGGCTCAAGCAATCCTCCAACCTCAGCCTCACAAAGTGCTGAGGTTACAAGTGTAAGCCATAGAACCTGACTTCAAAATACCACATTTAAAAAGAGTTCAACAGCACTGCAACTAGTTTTTGATTTAAAAATTGTGAGGGTTCCCCACTTGACATTCTGTTGCAAGTTAATTGCCTATTTTCAGGCTTGAGATTCCACACGTTTTAGAATTTTTTATTTCTGCAAATAAGTATTATTGTGATATATATAGCTATTGCATTTAACCTGTTATTAATTTCATTAGCATAGACTTAAGAATATTGTCTTCTGATATATTAATATGGGATATCAATTGTCTAATCTATAAATATAGAATATCTTCCCAATTGTTTGTGATTTTCTTCAGCAACATCTTTTAATTTCTAGTATACCAGTCTTACATCTCTTTGCTTGTTTATTCCAAAGTATATTCTTTTTAATGCTATTTTAAATGGAATTTTAAAAACTTGGATTGTGCATTGTAGTGAAGAGAAACACACTTAATTTTGTGTTCTGCAATTTTGCTAAATGCAAGTATTAGTTCTAACAGGTGTTGTATTCAGCATTCAGGATTTTTTATAGATAACATCGTATCATAAGATACAGGTAATTTTAATTCTTCCTTTAGAATGTAGATGTTTTCTTTTTTTGTTGCCTAGTTGCTTTTGCCAGGACTTTCACTGCTATTTTTGAATAGATGCGTCAACAGTGAATATCTTGCTTCCTTATTAATCTTAGAGGATAAACTTTCTGCAATTCAGATTTCAGTATAATATTGGTGATGAGTGTTTTTTTGTTTTTTTGTTTTTGTTTTTTGAGATAGGGTCTTGCTCTGTCACATAGGCTGGAGTGCAGTGGCATGATCTGGGCTCACTTCAATCTCCACTTCCTGAGTTTGAGCTATTATCGTATCTCAGCCTCGGTGGTAGCTGGGAATACAGCATACACCACAACGTCCAGCTATTTTTTATATTTGTAGTTGAGACAGGGTTTCACCATGTTGGTCGGGCTGGTCTGGAAGTCCTGACCTAAAATCATCCACCCACCTCAGCCTCCCAAAGTGCTAGGACTATAGAAATGAGCTGTTGCACCCAGTTGGTGATGAGTTTTTTACATGTCTTTTATTATGTTAAAATAGTTTCCTTTTATTTCTAGTTTACTGAGTGTTTTTTTAATCTTGAAAAGGTGATTAGTTTTGTCAATTGACTTTTCTGCATTATTTGATATGATTGTGTGTTTTGTATCTGTTAGTCTGTTAATGTGATATATTAAATCAATTGATTTAAACTCCCGTTCCAAGATGACCAAATAGGAAGAGCTCTGGTCTGCAGCTCCCAGTGTAATCAATGGAGAAGATGGTTGATTTCTGCATTTCCATCTGAGGTACCTGATTCATGTCATTGGGACTGGTTGGAGAGTGGGTGCAATCCATGGACGCTGAGCTGAAGCAGGGCGGGGTGTCACCTCACCCAGGAAGTGCAAGGGAGCAGGGAATTTTCCTTTCCTAGCCAAGGGAAGGCCTGACAGTCTGTACCTGGGAGAACAGGACACTCTCATCCAAATACTGCACTTTCCCCACAGTCTTAGCATGCTAGTGCAGCAGTCTGAGATCAACCTGCGAGGGTGCCACTGGGCATAGGGAGGTACATCTGCCATTGTTGAGGTTTGAGTAGGTAAACAAAGTGGCCAGGAAGCTTGATCAGGCTGGAGTCACCCACAGCTCAGCAAGGCCTACTGCATCTATAAACTCCACCTCTGTGGGCAGGGCATAGCTAAATAAAAGGCAGCAGAAACTTCTGCAGACTTAAACATCCCTGTCTGACAGCCCTGAAGAGAGCAGTGGTTCTCCTGGCATGGTGTTTGAGCTCTGAAAATGGACATACGGCCTCCTCAGGTGGGTCCCTGAACCCCATATAGCCTAATTGGGAAGCACCTCCTAGTAATGGCCGACAGACACCTCATACAGGTGGGAGTGCCTCTTTGACAAAGCTTCCAGGGGAAGGATCAGGCAGCAATATTTGCTGTTCTGCAGCCTCCTCTGGTGATATCCAGGCAAACAGGGTCTGGAGTGGACTTCCAGCAAACTCCAACAGACCTGCAGCTGAGGGACCTGAATGTTAGAGGGAAAAGTAACAAATAGAAAAGAATAGCATCAACATAAACAAAAAGGACATCCACACCAAAACCCCATGCTTAGGTCACCAATATCAAAGACCAAAGGTAGATAAAACCACAAAGATGGAAAGAAACCAGAGTAGAAAACCTGAAAATTCTAAAAACCAGAGCACCTTTTTTCCTCCAAAGGATTGCAGCTCCTCTCCAGCAATGGAACAAAGCTTGATGGAGAATGACTTTGACGAGTTGACAGAAGTATGCTTCAGAAGGTCGGTAACAACAAACTTCCCTGAGCTAAAGGAGCATGTTTCAAGCCATCGCAAGGAAGCTAAACACCTTGAAAAAAGGTTAGACGAATGGCTAACTAGAATAAACAGTGTAGAGAATACCTTAAACGACCTGATGGAGCTGAAAACCATGGCGAGATAACTTTGTGACACGTGCACTAGCTTCAATAGCTGATTCAATGAAGTGGAAGAAAGGATATCAGTGATTGAAGATCAAATTAATAAAATAAAGCGAGAAGACAAGTTTAGAGGAAAAAGAGTGAAAATAAGTCAACAAAGCCTCCAAGAAATATGGGACTTTGTGAAAAGACCAAATCTATGTTTGCCTGGTATACCTAAATGTGATGGGGAGAATGGAACCAAGTTGGAAAGCACTCTTCAGGATATGATCCAGGAGAACTTCCCCAACCTAGAAAGTCAGGACAGCATTCAAATTCAGGAAATCCAGAGAAAACCACAAGTATACTCCTCTAGAAGAGCAACCCCAAGACACATAATTGTCAGAATCACCAAGGTTGAAATGAAGGAAAAAATGTTCAGGGCAGCCAGAAAGAAAGGTCGGGTTACCCAAAAGGGGAAGCCCATCAGACTAACAGCGGATCTCTCAGCAGAAACCCTACAAGCCAGAAGAGAGTGGGGGCCAATATTCAACATTCTTAAAGAAAAGAATTTTCATCCCAGAATTTCATATTCAGCCAAACTAAGCCTCATAAGTGAGGGAGGAATAACATCCTTTACAGATAAGCAAATGCTGAGAGATTTTGTCACCACCAGGACTGCCTTACAAGAGCTTCTGAAGGAAGCTCTAAACATGGAAAGGAACAACCAGTACCAGCCACTGCAAAAAACATGCGAAATGGTGAAGACCGTCGATACTATGAAGAAACTGCATCAATTAATGGGCAAAACAGCGAGCTAACATAATAATGGCAGGATCAAATTCACACATAACAATATTAACCTTAAATGTAAATGAGCTAAATGTCTCAATTAAAAGACACAGACTGGCAAATTGAATAAAGGGTCAAGACCCATCAGTGTGCTGTATTCCCAAGACCCATCTCACATGCATAGACACACATTGGCTCAAAATAAAGGGATGGAGGAAGATCTAAAGGTATGAATTCAACAAGAAGAGCTAACTATCCTAAATATATATGCACCCAATACAAGAGCACCCACATTTGTAAAGTAAGCCCTTAGAGACCTGCAAAGAGACTTAGACTCCCACACAATAATAATCGGAGACTTTAACACCACACTGTCAATATCAGACAGATCAACAGGACAGAAGGTTAACAAGGATATCCAGGAATTGAACTCAGTTCTCCACCAAGAGGACCTAATAGACATCTACAGAACTCTGCAGCCTAAATCAACGGACATTCTCAGCACCACATCGCACTTATTCTAAAAATGAGCACATAATTGGAAGTAAAGCACTCCTCAGCAAATGTAAAAAACAGAAATCACAACAAACTGTCTCTCAGATCACAGTGCAATCAAATTAGAACTCAGGATTAAGAAACTCACTCAAAACGGCACAAACACATGGAAACTGAACAACATGCTCCTGAAATGAATACCGGGTAAATAATGAAATGAAGGCAAAAATAAAGATGAGAACAAAGACACAACGTAGTAGAATCTCTGGGACACATTTAAAGCAGTGTGTAGAGGGAAATTTATAGCACTAAATGCCCACGAGAGAACGCAGGAAAGACCTAAAATCAACACCCTAACATCACAATTAAAAGAACTAGAGAAACAAGAGCAAAAAAATTCAAAAGTGAGCAAAAGGCAAGAAATAACTAAGATCAGCGCAGAACTGAAGGAGACAGAGACACAAAAGAAACCTTCAAAACATCAATGAATTTAGGAGCTGATTTTTGAAAAGATCAACAAAATTGATAGGCCACTAGCCAGGCTAATAAAGAAGAAAAGAGACAAGAATCAAATAGACGCAATAAAAAATGATAAATGGTATATCACCAATGATGCCACAGAAATACAGACTACCATCAGAGAATACTATAAACTCCTCTACACAAATAAACTAGAAAATCTAGAAGAAATAGATAAATTCCTGGGCACATACACCCTCCTAAGATTACACCAAGAAGAATTTGAATCTCTGAATAGGCCAATAACAAACTCTGAAATTGAGGCAATAATTAATAGCCTACCAACCAAAAAATATCCAGGAGCAGACATATTCAAAGCTGAATTCTACCAGAGGTATAAAGAGGAGCTGGTACCATTCCTTTTGAAACTATTCCAATCAATAGAAAAAGAGGGAATCCTCCATAACTCATTTTGTGAGGCCAGCTTCATCCTGATATCAAAGCCTGGCAGAGACACAACAAAAAAAGAGAATTTTAGACCAGTATCCCTGATAAACATCGATGTGAAAATCCTCAATAAAATACTGGCAAACCAAATCCAGCTACACATGAAAAAGCTTATCCGTCACAATTAAGTAGTCTTCATCTCTGAGATGCAAGGCTGGTTCAACATACACAAATCAATAAAAGTAATCCATCACATGAACAGAACCAATGACAAAAACCACATGACTATCTCAATAGATGTAGAAAAGGCCTACGACAAAATTCATGTCTTTCATGCTAAAAACTCTCAATAAACTAGGTATTGATAAAACGTATCTCAAAATAATAAGAGCTATTTATGAAAAACCCACAGCCAATATCATACTGAATGGGTAAAAACTGAAAGCATTCCCTTTGAAAACCAGCACAAGAATGCCCTCTTTCACCGCTCCTATTCAACATAGTGTTGGAAGTTCTGGCAAGGGCAACCAGGCAACAGAAAGAAAGAAAGGGTATTCAATTAGGAAAAGAGGAAGTCAAATTGTTTCTCCTTGCAGATGACATGATTGTATATTTAGAAAACCTCATCAGCTCAGCCCAAAATCTCCTTAAGCTGATAAGCAAATTTAGCAAAGTCTCAGGATATGAAATCGATGTGCAAAAACCACAGCATTTCTATACACCAATAACAGAAAAACAGAGAGCCAAATCATGAGTGAACTCCCATTCACAATTGCTACAAAGAGAATAATACCTAGGAATACAACTTACAAAGGATGTGAAGTGCCTCTTCAAGGAAAACTACAAACCACTGCTCAATGAAATAAAAGGACACAAACAAATGGAAGAACATTCCATACTCATGGATAGGAAGAATCGATATTGTGAAAATGGTCATACTGCCCTAGGTAATTTATAGATTCAATGCCATCCCCATGAAGATACTAATGACTTTCTTCACAGAATTGAGAAAAACTACTTTAAAGTTCATATGGAACCAAAAAAGAGCCCGTATAGCCAAGACACTCCTAAGCAAAAAGAACAAAGCTGGAGGCATAATGCTACCTGGCTTCAAACTATACTACAAGGCTATAGTAACCAAACAGCATGGTACTGGTATCAAAACAGATATATAGACTAATGGAACAGAACAGAGCCATCAGAAATAACACCACACATCTACAGCCATCTGATCTTTGACAAACCTGACAAAAAGAAGCAATGGGGAAAGATACTCTATTTAATATACAGTGCTGGGAAAACTGGCTAGCCATATGTAGAAAGCTGAAACTGGATCCCTTCCTTACACCTTATACACAGATTAATTCATGATGGATTAAAGACTTAAATATTAGATCTAAAATCATGAAAACCCTAGAAGAAAGCCTAGGCAACACTATTCAGGACATAGGCATGGGCAAAGACTTCATGACTAAAACCCTAAAAGCAACGGCAGCAAAAGCCAAAATAGACAAATGGGAGATTCTGCACAGCAAAAGAAACTACCATCAGCGTGAACAGGCAACCTACATAATGGGAGAAAATTGTTTGCAATCTGTCCATCTAATAAAAGGCTAATATCCAGAATCTACAAAGAACTTAAACAAATTTACAAGAAAAAACAAAGAACCCCATTAAAAAGTGGGGAAATAATATGAACAGACATTTCTCAAAAGAAGACATCTAGGCTGGGCATGGTGGCTCACGCCTGTAATCCCAGCACTTTGGGAGTCCAAGGTGGGCAGATCACGAGGTCAGGAGTTGGAGACCATCCTGGCTAACATGGTGAGACACCGTCTATAATAAAAATACAAAAAAAATTAGCTGGGCCTGGTGGCGGGTGCCTGTAGTCCCAGCTACTTGGGAGGCTGAGGCAGGAGAATGGCCTGAACCCGAGAAGCAGCTTGCAGTGAGCTGAGATGGCGCCACTGCACTCCAGCCTGGGGGACAGAGCAAGACTCCGTCTCCAAAAAAAATAAATAAATAAAAGAAGAAGATATTTATGCAGCCAACGGACACATGTAAAAATGCTCATTATCACTGGTCATCAAAGAAATGCAAATCAAAACCACAATGAGATACCATCTCACTCCAGTTAGAATGGCGACTATTAGAAGGTCAGGAAACAACAGATGCTGGAGAGGATGTGGAAAAATAGGAAGGCTTTTACACTGTTTCTGGGAGTGTAAATTAGTTCCACCATTGTGGAAGACAGCGTGGACATTGCTCTAGGATCTAGAACTAGAAATGCCATTTAACCCAGCCATCCCATTACTGGGTATATACCCAAAGGATTATAAATTATGCCACTATAAAGACACATGCACAAGTACGTTTATTGCAGTACTGTTCACTATTCACAATAGCAAAGACTTGGAACCAACCCAAATATCCATCAATGATAGACTGGATTAAGAAATTGCAGCACATATACACCATAGAATACTATGCAGCCATAAAAAAGGATGAGTTTATGTCCTTTGCAGGGACATGGATGAAGCTGGAAACCATCATTCTCAGCAAACTATCTCAAGGACAGAAAATCAAACTCCACATGTTCTCACTCATAGGTGGGAATTGAATAATGAGAACACCTGGATACAGGGCGGGGAACATCACACACCAGGGCCTGTCGGGTAGTGGGTGGCTGGGGGAGGGATAGCATTAGGAGAAATACCTAATGTAAGTGATGAGTTGATGGGTGCAGCAAACCAACATGGCACATGTATACCTATGTAACAAACCTGCACGTTGTCCACATGTACCCTAGAACTTAAAGTATAATAAAAAAATTAAATTGACTGATTTACATGTGTTGAACAATACTTATATTGGAGAGATAACTCCCTTTTGGTCATGATGTATAATTCTTGCAATATGTTATTGAACTTTGTGTTCTAATGTTCTGAGGAGAATTTTTACATCAATAGTCATCAGGAAAATTGATCTATCATTGTATTTTTTTTAGTGTCTTTGTGGGGTTTGGTGGTGTGTTAATGCTGGGCTCATAAAATAAGTTGGAAATTGTTTTCTCTTTTTCATTTTTCTGAAGTCGTTTAAGAAGGGTTGGTGTTAACTCTACATTAACATTTTGAAAAAAAAGTTAATGAAGTGATCTCGGCCTGGGCTTTTGGAGGGGAGGTTGTTGTCACTAGTTATATGCCTATTCAGATTTTTTTATGGTTTATATTTAGTATAATCTATATTTCTAGACATTTGTCTATTTCTTTTAGCTTGTCACTTTTTTGGCATATACTTGGACTTAAACTTTTATAATCTCTTCTTTTCCTACTTTTGTGGCATCAGTAGTAATAGCTCCTCTTTTATTTCTGAATTTAATTATGTGAGGTTTTTTTTCTTTTAATCTGTTTGTCAGTTTTCTTAATCTTTTCAATGAAGCCAAACTTTAATTGATTTTTCTATGGCTTTTAATTGTTATTTATTTAGAACTGCTGAAATTTTTATTCTTTACTTATGTTTGGTTATATTTAGTAGTTGATTTAGATAGATTTTTTTAAATGTACGTATTTACTACTACAATTGAATACAAGGTTTGGATGCACTGAATAATTTTGTTATGCTTTTTTTCTCTAGTTATGTTGAAATTTTCACTGTGATTTCTTCTTTAATCCATAATGTTGTTTAGGAGCATATTACCTGATTTTTATGAATTTGCAATTTTTTTAATTTTTCTTCTGGTATTCATTTCTAGTTCCATTCAATTTTAGTTGCAAATGATACTTAGTATGATTTTAATTTTCTTGAATTGATTTCTTTGTGGTCCGATTTGTGATACAGTCTGAAGAGTGTTCCATGTGCGCACCAGAAGCATGTACATTCTGTTGTTGAGAAGACCGTTGCTATATGTCTGTTGGATTTGGTTGAATCACTCCTTGCTCAGTCTTCTGTCTTCATGTTGGTCTGCCAGGTTCTCCCCTCCATTATTGAAATTTCCTAACATTTTGGTGGTGGTGTCCGTTCCTCCATATATATATATGGATATAATATATTATATATAAATATATAAAAATATATAATATATATAGTTTTTTCTTTTTTTTACAGACGAAGTGTTGCTATCTTGCCCAGGTTAATCTCAACTCCTGGGCTCAAGCTATCCTCCTGCCTCAGCCCCCGCCAAGATGCAGGGATGACACGCAGGCTTGAGCCACTGTATTCAGCCTATTTCTCCTTTTAATTCTGTCATTATTTGAGTTATATGTTTAGAAAAGTTGCTGATACATGTGAAGCTCCAACTACTAATAATTCAGAAAAATTAAGGAATCAAAATCCAAATATCTCTCAATAGCGTTTCCTTTTTTATGAACTTTCTATTTTATTATCTGTAATTTAGAAACTTCTGTAGAAAAGAGTTTAAAATTTTCAAAGTTAATATAAAATTATTTTTAGAATTTATTTTTGAGTAACCATTGGTTGTGAAGAGCTAATATTAATAAATTGTAATAATCAACTATTATCTAAGCTGCACATTTAAAAATGTGTTAATACTTGCTGCTGCCTAAAATATAATAAATATTTACAAAATCGAAGTTACTAAAAGTAATATAATTTTGCATAATAATATACACACATATAAATAATCAACATACACAGGTCATTTTTTTCTATTTTTTACTTACATTTTCTTTCTTTCTTTTTTTTTTGAGACAGAGTTTCGCTCTCTTGCCCAGGCTGGAGTGCAGTGGCACAATCTCGGCTGACTGCAAGCTCCGCCTCCCAGGTTCACGCCATTCTTCTGCCTCAGCCTCTCCGACTAGCTGGGACTACAGGCGCCCGCCACCACGCCCGGCTAATTTTTTGTGTTTTTAGTAGAGATGGGGTTTCACTGTGTTAGCCAGGATGGTCTCAATCTCTGACCTTGTGATCCACCTCCCTTGGCCTCCCAAAGTGCTGGGATTACAGGCGTGAACCACCATGCCCGGCCCTTACTTACATTTTCTGTTTGATATTTGTATCAAAAGAAAGTGTTTCTGTCCTACTATCATAAATGGATATTTGCCTATTTTGCATTTTGTTATATTAAATAATCAGACATATGCTTAGCTTCTCCTAGGTTAAATTTTTTACGTAATTGTTATTAACATAAATAATCCAGAAATTGTTTAAAGTTTTTAAAAAAAATTTGCCAGTGCCCTCACTGTTTATAATATAGATCTATTTGTCAACGTATTAGTGCTGTTTGCATTATATAAAACAACATTTTAGTGATATCAACTATCTACATCCCTGTAGGCATGGCTCACTTTTTCATTAGTATATAATTTTGGTTGTACTCTGCTGTTTTTCTAAAAGTGCTTGCAAATCAGCACAAGGCCACAGGGCTTTGTCTTCAACAAAATAAGGATGTCTCAGAGACCCACAGAAATAACTGCGCCAAGTACTCTTATAAACAGGCTTCTGATAGAATGACTTACATAACCTTGAGACACTGTCAGTGGACTAAGTTATTTCTCTAATTCTAGCAGAGAAGCATATGTGCTTACAAGATAGAGTAAAACAAGTATTAGTAAAGTAGGACTAAATTAATTGATGATGAATGATAATAGGTTTTGATTGTAAGGTGAACATAAAACATTCCTGCTATTATTTCCTTGGTGCCCAAACATGAGTTAATGAGAGCTGTTGTTACATGTCGTACACCCTTTAGAAGACTTGTGGTTTTTGATCTCATCTATATTCATAGCTGTCTGTATTTGTGGTTTACAATCTCAGCTTTTTTCATAGTTGCAGCTATATATAGTTGCATGCAATTGAGTTGCATAGTTGCACTCAGTGGTTAGGGGGTGGGCAGGGAGATGCAAACAATTCTGGACAGTAAGTTGTTACCTCCTATTCCAGTGGAAGTTCTTGAGGCTTCATTACTACCTGGCACTTATGTTGCATGAGCTCCTTTGTGTTTCCGAAGCCTCTGGCGTACACCTAGGATGTGGGTTTGCCTCGAAGGCAGCATCTACCAGTAGAGAACAGGGTTTTCCATGAACCAGTCATTGAAGAGACTCTTCATCTACTTCTACTGTTGAGGAAACATTATTTCTCCTTCAGGAATTTCCCCCTTCTTTATCAAGGACAACGTGTCCTTCTTCAGGGTCACAGAATGCTCTACAGCCTACTTCCTGGTGTCCACCATGGAGGAGATTAGTTGCACTTGAATTCAAGGAAGATTCGAGAGGGGTCACAGCTGCAGAATTCCAAGCACGCTCAGACTGACTGTGTTGATTTTAGAAAGACACATGGGGACCTGCCACCAGGAAGGCACTTTGCAGGGAAACCTCAACCCCAGGCACACCGCTGCAGGAGGGCTCTTCTCCTTGTAACAGTCATTTAGCCACTGATAGAAAGGCAACTCTTAGAAAATTTAAATGAGGACCAAAATACTAACCTTAACCACTTTATTATCTCAAAGAATTGGAAAAACAAAATTTTCTAATAATAAGGGATTAGAAAGGTTAACAAGGTATACCCCTTCTTTGGAGCTACAGATGTGTGTTAAAAATGGGATGTAGGCTGGGCGTGGTGGCTCACGCTTGTAATCCCAGCACTTTGGGAGGCCGAGGTGGGCGGATCATGAGGTCAGGAGATCGAGACCACGGTGAAACCCCGTCTCTACTAAAAATACAAAAAAAATTAGCCGGGCGTGGTGGCGGGCGCCTGTAGTCCCAGCTACTCGGGAGGCTGAGGCAGGAGAATGGCGTGAACCCGGGAGGCGGAGCTTGCAGTGAGCCGAGATTTCGCCACTGCACTCCAGCCTGGGCGACAGGGCGAGACTCCGTCTCAAAAAAAAAAAAAACAAAAACGAAAAAAGCAGGTTTTAAAACACTAGAACTGAGTCAAATCTTAAATTTAAATAGAAAGATTAGACAGGCTTATGCATGAGAAAAAGATTCAGGGTATTCAACTGTTAATTCTGGCTATTTCTGAGTAATTTAAATTTGCCTATAGTTTAAAAAAATGTAAAGGTCAGGTGAGGTGACTAATGCCTGTAATCCCAGCACTTTGGGAGGCCGAGGCGGGTGAATAACTTGAGACCAGGAGTTTGAGACCAGTATAGGCACTGTGGCAAAACCCCATACCTACTAAAAACACAAAAATTAGCCACTTGGTGACGTGTACTTGTAGTCCCAGCTACTTGGGAGGCTTAGGCATGAGAATTGCTTGAACCCAGGGTATAGAGGTTGCAATAACCCAAGATCTCACCACTGCACTCCAGCCTTGGTGACAGAGCAAGACCTTGTTTCAAATTTTTTTTATTTTAATTAGGAATCAAACAAGTTAAATATAAACTTACACTTAATTTACTTTTTAAACATTTCAAGAATGGATATTCTAATTTCATATCAGTACATTTTGAGAACGGATAAAGTTATTTTTTATAATCAAAGGAATTTTAAAGCTTTTACTTCATTAAACTCCTGTCAACAAAGTCCTGGGAGGTTAGAGGGAAGTTTGGGCAAAGTAGAGGAAGGTATGGAGGGCAGAAGGGGTGAACATTAGGGCAACCCTCCCCTAGCTCAGTCTTCAGATGTGCTGGTGGACTTCCCCACTAAGCCTGGGTCACCTTCGCCACTGACCACATCTTGTCTTCTGACCGGATGCTCTTTTCAGGGAGTTGGTGTATGGAAATCTTTTCTCAATTTTAGTGTCAACTATTACCCAGAGGTTGAAAAGCAAGCCTCCACCTAAAGTGCCAATCCTGGGGACTTGGTGAGACCCTCTGCTGGGGAGAAACTCCATTTCACCCAGGGGTTCTTATTTTATACAAAATGAGGATACTAGGGGACAGCCAAGCAGCAGTAAACCAAATCTTCAGCAAGAACCAAACTCTTGGGGGAGTTTGGTCTTTCTGCCACATAGTGCACAAGATCTGGAGAGATTATAGGGGCGGAGAATAATAAAAGATTTTATTTTTGAAACATCTTGCGTGGTTGCCCAGGTTGGAGTGCAGTAGCATGATCATTGCTCACTGCAGCCTAGACTCCCTGGGCTCAAGTGATCCTCTGCCTCAATCTCCCACATAACTGAGACTACACTTGGGAACCATCACACCTGGCTAAATTTTTTTAATGCTTCAAGTTTTTTTGTATAAATGGGGTCTCACTATGTTGACAAGACTGGTATCAAATTCCTGTCCTCAAGCAATTCTATCTCCTCGGCCTATCAATATGCCAGGAATACAGGTATGAGCCACCTTGCCTGGCCAGGACCTTTTTAATGTTTTATTCTCCCAAGTTCTTCTCAAAAAAGTCAACATGGGCCAAGTATCAGCTGAGATTTGAACTTCAACCCTGTGCTGAGCTCAGTTGCAAAACTCTCCTTTCCCAACAAGGGACAAATGGAGATAAAATGGTGAGAGGGAGCAACTGGATTCTGCCATGCTAATTGGGCACCTATTGTGTGCTGGGAAGACCCATAGAGGTCCTTCCAAGCTCCAGCTCCAGCTGCGGCAGGACACCCATGGTGTAGGAGGCCCAGCCCAGAGGAGGGAGTCTTAGCAAGCGGAGCACCCTCCATGGAGTATTGACACTCAGCCAGTTATTTCCATCAATGCTGGTTTCTTTCTGCCAAGGGGATACTTTTGGGCTGTCAGGAGCATCACGTCAAATGTTCTGAAAACTAGTAGAAGGTATGAGATGTTGCACTGAACCATTGTGAGCAAGAAAATCCATTCAATCTTCATTGATTTGGTTAAAACAAACCTTTACTAAAGGCAGCAAAGAGTAATGCTTGCCTGTAAGAATTTAAAAACATCATAGAAAACCACTCCTTTCTCAGTTTAAGAGGAAAGGCTAAAGTCTTGTGTGGAATAATAAGAAAAAAGCATATTTATGTAATACTTTGAGTTTCTATTGCTCCTAACCACCATTGCTACATAATTATTCCAAAATATAGCCCTTATTTACCCACCCTACTGTTCAAAAGTATCTCTCTGATTCTGTAACCTCCAACTAACCCACCCCACAGTCCCTAGATGATCACAGAGGCCTATTATCCTCTGCTTTTTACTGTCACTCTCCCCAGTCCAGCAAACTCCTTCTTCTTCCTGCATAAGCCTCTGGGTTTCTGCCTTTTTTTCTGCACCCTCTGCTGAGACTCGTTTGTATTCACCCATCCCAAACTTATCCATACTTCCAGTGCATTACCAGGGGTAATTATCTCATCCGCTCAGCCCGATTTTTAATCTTACCTTCCTGCCCCCACCCTCTATCCCCTTTGAACAGGCTTTTACTAGGTTGTTGTTAAGTTCTGGGATTCAGAGAATCTGACTAATGTGAGTTTCCCTAAGTAAAGATAATGCCTTAATAATTTTCATTTTAATTGCTCTTTGCACACTGTTTTGCATGTAATTTAACACAATAAATGTTCCCTGCGTAAATGCACAAATCTTTGCAATGTTGTATTTGACTCCCTTAGTTTGGCTCTTTTCCCATACACCCATTCAGAGTCCTGTCTAACCAGAGTGAAAATGCTTGTGGTGGTCACCGAACATGGCTGAGAATTCCCCGTATGTATTGGACAACTGGCTCACTCTCAGGAACTCCCTCTTTCTGGCAGGCATCCCTGCTGAGAATGGAAATAAATTCTCTTCATGCCAACTCCCTGGAACAAGTACAGGTTTCATCTAGACTAGTTTTCAAAATGAGGAAACAGGATGCAGACAAATACTTTACTCTCACTGTTTGGCCCTGGGGCCTATTAACCAGGTGAAATTGCACAGAAGAATAAATTAGTTTAGCTAAAAAATCAAAAAATATACGGGCAACTGAGGGAAGAAATTGAAAATGTAAAAAAAGTAGAAAATGTTCAGGAATTCAATATTATTGGTGCACAGAAATGCTACTGATTTTTGTAGATTGATTTTGTGTCCTAAAACTTTACTTATTTATCCATTTCAGGAGGCTCTTCAAGTTTTCTCCAAAAGTAGTTTTGCAGACACTAGCATTCGCTACATAGACTCATATTGCAAGTGGAGAGAGAGAATTCAGCTTTTTTTATTTGGATGACTTTTTTTATTTTTTCTATTGTCTGATTGCTCTGTCTAGGACTTTTAGGTCTAATTAAATTGTGTTTGTGAGATTTTTATATATCTTAATATGTCTTTAATTAATTTTATATCAGTATAATGTCCCTTATAAAGGAATATGCAGTTGTTTTATTTATTTATTTTATTATTGATGCACATTTGAGTTGTTTTCAGTTTGGAAAATTACCAAATAATGCTGCCTCGAGATTTTCTGCATTGCACAAGATGCTGGCATTTCTGTTGGGTGTATATACCTAATAGTGGAGTTGCTGGGTCCTAGAGTGCGCTTACGCACATCGTGTAAGTAAGGAGATACTACTCAAGATGTTTTGAATACAGTTATATCAGTTTACACACAGAGCGGTGTAAGAAAGTTCCAGTTGCTTGACATCATCACTAGTACTTAATTTTGTCAGTTTTCAAAAATGTTAACAATTGCATGGTGGTATTGAATTGTAGTTGTAATATGCAGTTTTCTGATGCATAAGGATGTGGATATGTTTATCTACTTTTTGGCCCTTTGGTTCTGTATGTGGAACCCCTAGTCACATGTTTACCAATTTTCTTCAATGTATTACATCTTTGTTTATTAATTAATGGGATTTAGTTAAATAATCTAGATATGAGGCTTTTGCCACACAAATATATGGCAAATGTTGATTTCCACTGTATTTTTTCCTTTCTACTCTCTTGAAGGTTTTTTTTTTTATGAAGAGAAGGTTTTAAATCTAATAAGATCCAATTTGTTATATTTTTATCTTGATGGTTAATGCACTTTGTGTCCTAAAAATCGTGGCCCGTGCCAAGGTCGTGAAGATATTTATCTGTGTTATCTACTAGAAATATTGTTTTCAACTTTCACCTTAAAATTTAAAATCCACCTGTCATTGAAATTTGTTAATAATGGAAGGTAGGAGTATTCCTTTCTCACATAAGTAACCAGTTGACCCAGGGCTATTTGCCGACATGACTGTCTTCTCTCCACTGCTCTTCTGTGCCGCTTTTGTAATATACAAAATGCCCAAATGTGCGGGTCTGAGTTGGACTCTCGAGTTTTTCTAGTTTCTTTGTGCCTATTTTTGCATTACTACCATTCATAGCTTTTATTACTATAGCTCTAATTTAAGTCTGAATATCTGGCATTTTAAGTTCACAAACCTTGTTATTCTTCAGGATAGTTTTTACAGTTCTTGGCTTTTTTATATGTGTTTAAATTTTTAAATTGATTAGACAGTTTTTAGATTTCTGCCAAAATATTGTATTGTGAAAATAGAATCTGCAAATCAATTTGCAAAGAAGTTACATAGAAACAAAGCAAAACAATACAACAATAACCTCCAAATCAAACTTAAAGAGAGCACCACAATAAGAAAAGAATTTCCAAAATTGGAATAAATATTTGCAATTCATGAAATTACAAAGAGGCTCACATTTCCGCTATATAAAGAGTTTTTGCTCTGTTTTTTGTTTGTTTGTTTTTTGATACAGAGTTTTGCTCTGTCACCTAGGCTGTAGTGCAGTGGCCTGATCTCAGCTCACTGCAACCTCTGCCTCCTGAGTTTCAGCAATTCTTCTGCCACAGCCTCCTGAGTAGCTGGGACTACAGGACTGTGCCACCACGCCCGGCTAATTTTTTTTCTATTTTTAGTAAAGACGGGGTTTCACCGTGTTGAACAGGGGGGTCTTGAACTCCTGACCTCAAATGATCCAGCTACCTCAGCCTCCCAAGGTGCTGAAGTTAAAGGCATGAGCCACCACACCCGACCTGTAAAGACCTCTTAAAAATTAGAAACAAAACAAAACAGAAAAAGAGAAAAAAGAAACATCCAGCCAGTTAAAATTTTTAAAAAGGCAAAAGACATTATCCTACAGATCCAGTGGCCTGTGCCACTCATTGTAATGGGGGTGGGCATGGGCTTCACAGGACATGAAATTCAACAAACAGTTGGTGGCTGAAGGTGGGCAAATCTTGTGGGACCAGCCTCAAGAGCAGAGCCCGTGGTTCATTGTTTAATCCCATATCCCTGGAATGAAAACTTGGCCGCCCTGTGCTCTGTGTTCGCCTGCATTGGCCATGTCTGGAGGCCTGAACACCCATGGGCACCTAAGTCTGCCCAAACTCACCGCATGCAAATATTGTATCTGGTATTGAGCATGACACCCTCTCCTCACTGAACATGTGCTTCTACAGTTTTGTGTCCAACTCCTCGTTTTACAACAGGAAGACTGAGGCCCCAAAAAAGCCAAAGACTGGTCCGGATCCCAGAAACTGGGCAGAACACAGAGTATTAGGAAGGGAGCCAGCTTCCTAGGCCTTGCATGCACCCCACCCATCAGGTTTGCTTTGGAAATGAGAGCCCCTAAGTCCTGGAAAACCCTGCGCTCTACTTTCTACCTGGGCTCTCTACTATTCCATATTCTCACATAGCTGTGCAGGCACACACACACACACACATACACACCACACACACACACACACCACACACACCACACACCACACACACCACACACACACCACACACACCACACACACACCACACACACCACACACACACCACACACACCACACACACACCACACACACACCACACACACACCACACACATACACACCACACACCACACACACACACACCACACACACACCACACACCACACACACCACACACACACACCACACACACACCACACACACCACACACACACACCACACACACACCCCACACACACACCACACACACACACCACACACACCACACACATGCTTCTAAGGTGGAGATCATGGAGATGAGGTTAGGGAAGAGAAAACCTGAGAAGTGACAAAAGGGGAAGAAATAGTAGAGGCAGCTTTGCCATGAGGCAGAGGCATCCACTCCCCCAGCTACATGTCCAGGAGCTGACAGCATGGGTTGAAGGATCCTGCAGGTTCCTTGGCTTCTGCCAGGCCTGGGGACCTCCCCAGCTGTTTCAACAGGACAGGACTGGGGTTGTGACTCCCACCTCTCTGGGCACCTGGAACTAAAATGAGCTATGCCCTCCCTCAACCACCCCGCATGATATCAATAGGGGCTACGGGAAAGAAAGCCTCCATTTTCTCCCTCATAAATAGGGGTACTTGAAGGGAATAATATCAAGGATTCCAGATACTCATAAGTGTCTGCTCCCCTTGGCTCTTCATTGGGAACTCACTGTGCTTTGAGACTCTGGGAAGAGGCTTTTCAGTTTCTAGAGTCCTTCAGAGAAGAGAGAGGCCTGGAGACTTGGGCAGATGAGGACTTGGAATAAAGCAGAATGTGACAATGCACCGCGCTCTGGAATGTGGGGCCCAGAAAAATATACTAGTTTTTTGGGGGTCCTTTAGGTCGTCATTTGGAAGTGGAAGAAAATAATGTCTCTGAATTCTGTGAAAATATTTCATGAGTGCACAGCACACCCCAAGAGGCTGAGGAAAATAGGAATCAAGGGAGGCTTCTGAAGTCACTTGAATGGTCCTTGGAGTCTTCAAATACTGCTCCTTTTCCCAGGGGTCCCTGAAGAGCCGCTGCCTTGAGAATCCTCCAATACAGGTACCTGTTCCGTGATGCTTTGGCCTTGGGCTGCAGTGCTAGTCATGGCCTGTAGGCGGCGGCAGACTCCCGTGTTTCTTGTGTCCACGGGGCTTTACTGGAGCAGCTGGAGCCAGGGAGAGAGTCACGCTGAGGTCCTGTTATCATTCATGATCTCATTATTGGGTGAACAGAAGCAGGGAGAAAGGCTTCGTGATTTTCTGTAGGGAAAAGAAAGAGGGATCAGACGGTTACTGTGTCTATGTAGAAAGAGAAGACATAAGAGGCTCCATGTTGACCTGTACCCTGAACAATTGCTTTGCCCTGAGACGCTGTTAATCTGTAACTTTGCACCAACCTCTTTGCCCCAACCTTGAGCTCACAAAAACATGTGTTGTGTGGAATCAAGATTTAAGGAATCTAGGGCTGTGCAGGATGTGCCTTGTTAACAAAATGTTTACAAGCAGTATGCTTGGTAAAAGTCATCGCCATTCTCCAGTCACAAAAAACTAGGGGCACAATGCACTGCGGAAAGCCGCAGGGACCTCTGCCCTGGAAAGCTGGGTATTTTCCAAGGTTTCTCCCCATGTGATAGTCTGAAATATGGCCTTGTGGGATGAGAAACACCTCACCGTCCCCCAGCCCGACACCCATGAAATGTCTGTGCTGAGCTGGATTAATAAAAGAGGAAAGCCTCTTGCATTTGAAATAGAGGAAGGCCACTGACTCTTGCCTGCCCCTGGGAACTGAATGTCTCGGTATAAAACCCGATTGTACATTTGTTCAATTCTGAGATAAGAGTAAAACCGCCCTATGGCGTGAGGCGAGACATGTTGGCAGCAATGCTGCTTTGTTATTCTTTACTCCACTGAGATGCTTGGGCAGAGAGAAACATAAATCTGGCTTATGTGCACATTCAGGCATAGTACCTCCCCCTGAACTTAATTATGACACAGATTCTTTTGCTCATAGGTTTTCTTGCTGACCTTCTCCCTATTATCACTCTGCTCTCCTACCGCATTCCTCTTGCTGATATAGTGAAAACAATAATCAATAAAATCTAAGGGAACTCAGGGACCGGTGCCGATGCAGGTCCTCCGTATGCTGAGTGCTGGTCCCCTGGGCCCACTTTTCTTTCTCTATACTTTGTCTCTGTGTCTTATTTCTTTTCTCAGTCTCTCCTCCCGCCTGATAAGAAATACCCACAGGTGTGGAGAGGCTGGTCCCCTTCAATTTTCCGTGTAATTTTACTTAGTGACTCTTCCCCTAGCACTCCCCCTGTGGCAGCTACCTTGGTAGGTTCACCATGTGGTACCGAAAATAATTATGTTATCCTTGCCTTCCCACGGGGAGCCTACAGTCTGAGCACTGCTGGACAAAAACACTAAAGCAAGTACATGCCAAAGAAAAGGGCATTTTATAATGGAAATAAAGTAGAATATTGGGAGGGAAGGCTGGGGACACATTGCATGGAGGGACATGAATGCCTCACTGAGGTGACATTATGTTGTGACCAGAATGACAACAGAGAGCCACTCCTGCACAGATGTGGAAGGTGTGTCAGGGAGAAGCCACTTCTTGTGAAGAAACTCACAGGCACAGGTGAGTTCCACAGAGGAGTTTAGGAAGGGACCAGTGTGGCTGCAGGCAGCCTGAGAAAGAAAGGAACAGAGGGGAGGGAGGATCCTGGGGCCTGAAAGAGGAGGTTAGTCATTTGCTCCTAGCTGACAACATGGCCCTGAATTTTAGCACCTTTTGACAACAAATACTATCTCACAATTTTTGTGAACCAGAATGTCGACATAGCTAAGTTGGGTTCCTCTGCCTCAAGGTCTCTTACGAGGCTGGGGCTGTGATTTCAACTGAAGTTGGATTGGGGAAGATCAGCCTCCAATCTGTCTCATGGAAATTGGCACGATTCAGTGTGAACTGAGAGCCCGAGCTCCTTCCTCTCGATTGGCCTGGGCATCTCCTCAGTTCTCTATCATGTGGGGCTGTGCCTAGAGCATCTTAGGACACTGCAGATCACTTCTTTGGCTTGAGGATTACAATACAGAGATGGGAAATGAAAGAGAAAGACAGACGTATGCACAGAAAAAGAGAGAAAGGGAGACAGAGAGATAGAGAGAGGAAGCACAGGACAGAGCAAGTAGGAGGAAAATAATAGCTTTTACAAAACTGTAACCTTGGAAGTTGCAATAGGCTATGTTATTCCCCCCATATTCACATGCCAGAACCTTAATCCCCAGTGTAATGGCCTTAGGAGGTGAGAGGTAATTAATAATAACTAATAATGAGGCCCTCATGATAGAGATTATTGGCTTTGTAGTAGAAGAAACCTCAGAGGGCTGTCTCTCCCTCTCTCCACTAAATGAGAATACAACCTGAAGTCTGGAGTTTGAAACTCAGAAGAGAGTCCTTACCAGACCCCAACCATGCTGGAACCCAATGTCAAATTTCTAGCCTGCAGAACTAGTCTTTTTTCATAAGTTCCCTCATCTATGTTTTTTAATATAGAAGCCTGAATTAAGACAGTAGTGTTACCCTATCATTTTTGTTGTATTCTCTTTGACCGGAGCTAGAACCATGTCCCCAAACAGTTAAACCAATGATTGGCAGGATTTCTTTAGTTTGCAGAATGACAGATAAGAAAAGATACAACTTGTTGAAATACTGAAATTTCTTCCACTTATGAGATTTTTAAAAACTGGCTAAAATTGGTTGGAACCCATATAGTCAACTGGAGTCTCTGTGAGATAAGCTTAGTGACGTCAGAGCCCAAATTTCCATCACATGTTTTATACTAGCTCACTCCAAATTTGCACGTGTGACCTGTGAGTAAGCAAGAAAAGATGGCGGTTCATGCCCGGTGACTTTCCATGCGCTTTTCTTTTCAGCAATTCTCTACTAATCCAGAACCCACCTCCTAAACTTTTCTAAGAATATTACTATCTTAAAGTAAACACAAGGAACAGACTTGAGCTGGAATCCTATCTGTTTGTTAGAAAACACACTATAAACACACACATATATATATTTGCTCAATAACCCAGTGTTATAGTACTGGCTTCTGAGGCTCTGAGCTGTGAGGCACTTTTTAAAATAACAGACTGAGTCACTGACAACTTAGTGATGTAGTGGGGAGTAAAGTTGGTGGGGACGCCCACCACATAGGCTGAGATGAGGCATACGGATACGATTCTAAATATAATGAACAGGCACTGGAATATTTAATGCCAGAGGACACTGATTTTCTTTTAATTTCATCCTCTTTGTGGTGTAGAAAGGAAACTAAGGCCAGTGGGGAAGTGCCTTTCCCAAGATCACACTCCTGGACCCCAGGCCTGTTTGAGTTGCAGGCCATGCTCCCTCCCACCCCTCCATGTAATGCTGCCATCTCAAAATTTATACATATTTTATTATTTAAATAGGACACCAGGCCGTGATCTATATATATACACACACACATATGTACACACTATATGTATATATGTGTGTGTGTGCGCGTGTGTGTGTGTGTGTATACATATAGATTTTTTGAGATAGCCTCTTGCTCTGTCACCCAGGCTGGAGTGCAATGGCACAATCATGGCTCAATGCAACCTCTGCATCCTGGGCTCAAGTGATTCTTACACCTCAGCCTCCTGAGTGGCTGGGATTACAGGCATGCATCACCACATCTGGCTAATTTTTGCATTTTTAGTAGAGAAGAGTTTTTGCCTTGTTGGCCATGGCTGGTTTCAAACTCCCGGCCTTAAGTGAACCGCCCACCTTGGCCTCCCAATGAGCTAAGATTATAGGCATGAGCCACTGCACCCAACCGATTTTTATTCATTCTATCTCATATATCCCCAGTGAATGCTTTTGGAAGTTGATGCTGGCATAATCCCATTATGCGTACTTCAGGGCTGGGGAGACCTGAAGCACACAAGGACTTTTATATGGTCACAGAAATGAAAAGAAAAAGAAGGTTTTAACCCAAATCTGTTTCCTCAAACCTGGGGCCCTGGCTGCATTTAGATCTTTTTGAAGAGTAAGGAGCATAATTGTGTTCGCATAACTGTGTGCAGGTAAAGAGTTGACATGGGAGACAAGGGTGAGCAATCAGCAGCACTACAGGGCCTTGCATAGATTTGTGGAAAAAAAGGGCTCAAGGGATGGAATCTTGAAGAAGTTAACAAGCTTCCTTTGTGACAGAACCTGACAGAATTTAGAAATTTGGGAAGCAGAGACCCACAAACTAGAGAGAGCCCTGTGTCTAGCTCATTTCATGGGAGATGCTTGAGAGAGCACTGTGTTCTCATCGTGTGCTACATTCCTAAGCTGTTGCCTGAGAAAGGCTGAAAGTGAGAGCCTTTTCTGATAATATACACATTGGCTCAGCCCGCATCGTTGATCCTCTGACCATTTGGCAAGAGGCAACCACAGGTAACACAGTGTAGCCCAGGGCAGGTCTGTCCATACCAGGCCTCCCTTGTCATCACATCTCAGCAAACCCAGCCTGCCAACAATTATATGTGTTGCAGGGGGAGCAGGAAAGAAGGAAGCTCTTCTTGACAGGGGCAGGTTGTCAGGCATCGGAACCATGGTGGTTCATACCAAGATCATGGATGGTAGAATACAAAGTTGAGTGTTGGAGTCCAAGTGTGTCTACTCAGATGTGAATCCCAAGGTCTTAAGCTGTCCTCTGATTTCCTCACTGGCTGGGGGTCCATGTGGATGCTCCTATGTTCCTGATCTAGGAAACAGAATTTCTAATGGGAATGTCACCTGGTGGTGAAAACAAAGCAGACCATTAACTTCTATTTTATTTTTTTTGGCTTCTGTGCTGGGAATTCTCTTTGTAGAGCTGCATTAAAATGAGTGAGCAGCTGTTTGATGGGTTCAACTCCCCCATCTCCTTGGACAAGGGGTAGGTTCACCAAGCATGGCATAAAGTGAGCTATGGTGAGAGCAGGCACATGGGGGTCTCTACAGACAGGGGCTGACAAAACCAGGATGGGCCCAGGATCCAGACCCAAATATGGAATTTCTCTGCGCTCTCTCTTAGGGCTTTTCCATGAGTGACCCAAAGTTCTGCTCCCCAAAAATCTGGCCTTCATTAGTCCCAGTGGCAACTTGGTTAGGTGTAAAGTCCCTTTTTACATACTTGTAGAAATATCAGAAAAGGCCTTTGTGTTGTTTTTCCTTTACACTAGGCTGTATTTATTCATGTTACTACAGTTTGTACAGTTTTAATTATTCACCCCGGTATCATCTCTAGTAGACAACTTCGTGGTACTGCCAGACCTTCTCCAAGACTTAAAAACCACCACTATCACTAATACTCTACAAAAATAGGGAAGAGGTTACATGAAAAAGAGATTACATTGTTCCCTGCATTTGTCTGCAATGTGTCATCTCAGAGAACTCATCCCTGTAGCCCATCAGGGAAGAAGTGGTGCCTTCACATGTCTTTGTAATGTTCTATAATGGAGGTCACTTCTCAAAGTGGTTTAGCCTTCCAATGACTATTATTTCTGATCAAAATGGAATAAAACTAGAAATCAATAACAGAAGAAATCAAAAATAGCAACATATATATGGAAATTAAACAACTCACTTTTGAGCATGCTCATGTGTAAGGGTTGTGAGACTCAATATTGTGAAGATGTTCATGATGCCTAAAGCGAGCTACAGATTCAATGCAATCTCTTTTAAAATAATATTTTTTCAGAAATAGAAAAAACAACCAAAAAATTATATCGAATCTCAAGCGACAATAAAAAGCCCAAAAATGTTTAAAAAACCAACAATGTTGGTGATCTCAACTTTTCTGATTTCAAAGAACATTACAAAACAACAGTAAGGAAAACAGTTTGTTTCTGACATAAAAACAGAAAATTTTTCCAATAAAACAGACGGTAGCACAGATGTAAACCTCTCACATATGAACAAATAATTATTTACACACCCATATTCATTGCAGCATTATTCACAAAGGCCAATAGTTGAAAGCAACATAAACTTTCCTCACAGAATAAATAAATAAATACAATTTGTAATATAAAAGTAATGGAATATTATTCAGCTTTTAAAGGCAGAAAATCTTGTAACATCCACAATAAAGATAAATCTTGAGAACATGATGCTAAGTAAAATTAGTCACAATAAAACAGATAGTCTGATTCTACTTATATGTAATATCTAAAGTATTGAAACTCTTAGAAAGAGAAAATAGAATGATTTTTATCAGAGGCCAGGTGGTAAGAAAAATGGGTAGTTGTCATTTCATTTGTATTGAGTTTCAGTTTTGCAAAGAGAAGAAAGTTTTACAAATATGTTGCATAGCAGTAACATATAAATACAATTAACATGACTGAACTGTATAAAAAATATTAAAGATTCTAAATTTTATGTTATGTATTTTTACCACAATCAAAATTTAAAATGACATCCAAGGGACAAGAGCGATGGCTCATGCCTGTAATGCCAGCACACTGGGAAACTGAGGCATGCAGATCACTTGGGGCCATGAGTTGAATTCCAGCCTGGCCAACATGGGGGAAACCCTAGCTCTATGAAAGAGATAAAAATTAGCCAGGCGTGGTGGTGCACACCTTTAATGCCAGCTACTAAGGAGGCAGCAGCAGGAGAATTGCTTTAACCTGGGAGGTGGAGGTTGCAGTGATCCAAGATTGTGCCACTGCACTTTGGACGACAGGGCGAGATTCTGTAAGAAAAAAAAAAAAGACACCTGAAAGAGATAGAGTTACAAAGTTTTTGAAAAATTACCTTCAAATCACATAAGTCTTTCTTTCACACTAAGATAATATAAAGAATAGATGTTGAAATTAAGACAATTTCCATGACTACTCACTTAGACAGAATCAATTATTGGCCATCAACCAAGAAGAAAAATATACAAGCCATAAACGAAACAGGGGCAATATTTATA